>NC_092590.1:0-2500 GCF_047663525.1 Anas platyrhynchos
CCCTAACCCCCTAACCCTAACCCTAACCCTAACCCTAACCCTACCCCTAACCCTAACCCTAACCCTAACCCTAACCCTAACCCTAACCCTAACCCTAACCCTAACCCTAACCCTAACCCTAACCCTACCCCTAACCCTAACCCTAACCCTAACCCTAACCCTAACCCTAACCCTAACCCTAACCCTAACCCTAACCCTAACCCTAACCCTAACCCTAACCCTAACCCTAACCCTAACCCTAACCCTAACCCTAACCCTAACCCTAACCCTAACCCTAACCCTAACCCTAACCCCTAACCCTAACCCTAACCTACCCCTAACCCTAACCCTAACCCTAACCCTAACCCTAACCCTAACCCTAACCCTAACCCTAACCCTAACCCTAACCCTAACCCTAACCCTACCCTAACCCTAACCCTAACCCCTAACCCTAACCCTAACCCTAACCCTAACCCTAACCCTAACCCCTAACCCTAACCCTAACCCTAACCCTAACCCTAACCCTAACCCTAACCCTAACCCTAACCCTAACCCTAACCCTAACCCTAACCCTAACCCTAACCCTAACCCTAACCCTAACCCTAACCCTAACCCTAACCTAACCCTAACCCTAACCCTAACCCTAACCCTAACCCTAACCCTAACCCTAACCCTAACCCTAACCCTAACCTAACCCTAACCCTAACCCTAACCCTAACCCTAACCCTAACCCTAACCCTAACCCTAACCCTAACCCTAACCCTAACCCTAACCCTAACCCTACCCTAACCCTAACCCTAACCCTAACCCTAACCCTAACCCTAACCCTAACCCTAACCCTAACCCTAACCCTAACCCTAACCCTAACCCTAACCCTAACCCTAACCCTAACCCTAACCCTAACCCTAACCCTAACCCTAACCCTAACCCTAACCCTAACCCTAACCCTAACCCTAACCCTAACCCTAACCCTAACCCTAACCCTAACCCTAACCTAACCCTAACCCTAACCCTAACCTAACCCTAACCCTAACCCTAACCCTAACCCTAACCCTAACCCTAACCCTAACCCTAACCCTAACCCTAACCCTAACCCTAACCCTAACCCTAACCCTAACCCTAACCCTAACCCTAACCCTAACCCTAACCCTAACCCTAACCCTAACCTAACCCTAACCCTAACCCTAACCCTAACCCTAACCCTAACCCTAACCCTAACCCTAACCCTAACCCTAACCCTAACCCTAACCCTAACCCTAACCCTAACCCTAACCCTAACCCTAACCCTAACCCTAACCCTAACCCTAACCCTAACCCTAACCCTAACCCTAACCCTAACCCTAACCTAACCCTAACCCTAACCCTAACCCTAACCCTAACCCTAACCCTAACCCTAACCCTAACCCTAACCCTAACCCTAACCCTAACCCTAACCCTAACCCTAACCCTAACCCTAACCCTAACCCTAACCCTAACCCTAACCCTAACCCTAACCCTAACCCTAACCCTAACCCTAACCCTAACCCTAACCCTAACCCTAACCCTAACCCTAACCCTAACCCTAACCCTAACCCTAACCCTAACCCTAACCCTAACCCTAACCCTAACCCTAACCCTAACCCTAACCCTAACCCTAACCCTAACCCTAACCCTAACCTAACCCTAACCCTAACCCTAACCCTAACCCTAACCCTAACCCTAACCCTAACCCTAACCCTAACCCTAACCCTAACCCTAACCCTAACCCTAACCCTAACCCTAACCCTAACCCTAACCCTAACCCTAACCCTAACCCTAACCCTAACCCTAACCCTAACCCTAACCCTAACCCTAACCCTAACCCTAACCCTAACCCTAACCCTAACCCTAACCCTAACCCTAACCCTAACCCTAACCCTAACCCTAACCCTAACCCTAACCCTAACCCTAACCCTAACCCTAACCCTAACCCTAACCCTAACCCTAACCCTAACCCTAACCCTAACCCTAACCCTAACCTAACCCTAACCCTAACCCTAACCCTAACCCTAACCCTAACCCTAACCCTAACCCTAACCCTAACCCTAACCCTAACCCTAACCCTAACCCTAACCCTAACCCTAACCCTAACCCTAACCCTAACCCTAACCCTAACCCTAACCCTAACCCTAACCCTAACCCTAACCCTAACCCTAACCCTAACCCTAACCCTACCCTAACCCTAACCCTAACCCTAACCCTAACCCTAACCCTAACCCTAACCCTAACCCTAACCCTAACCCTAACCCTAACCCTAACCCTAACCCTAACCCTAACCCTAACCCTAACCCTAACCCTAACCCTAACCCTAACCCTAACCCTAACCCTAACCCTAACCCTAACCCTAACCCTAACCCTAACCCTAACCCTAACCCTAACCCTAACCCTAACCCTAACCCTAACCCTAACCCTAACCCTAACCCTAACCCTAACCCTAACCCTAACCCTAACCCTAACCCTAACCCTAACCCTAACCCCTAACCCTAACCCTAACCCTAACCCT